>NC_068369.1:62388576-62428922 GCF_020536995.1 Dreissena polymorpha | reverse complement strand
TTTTCACGGTGTGATAAAAATTCATATAAATTGAATAATCATATTATTTTGTAGATTTCATTAAGAGCTATATAATAAACATGTGAATTTTGGGCCATTCTATACGTATTTTTATTTTTACCACTAAACACTTTATATGAAATGCAAAACCTAAATCATGTAAATGTCAGACGATTTTTTTAAATTTATTGCATCCAATGTATGCACTCTTTTTGAATTGAAGTCAATCGCAATGTTGATTGCTGTTGTATTTTAAAATGGAATAGTGGTTTACTTTATGCATATAAGTGTTCAATTAATAAAGATATGATTGCCAACGAGTTGTTTTCTAATTAAAAAGAGAGCATGGATTCCTGACCAGAAATTCACACTAATTGTTTTAGAAAATTACATTGATGAATGAACTATATTTTGTTCAGATTAGGTGAATTTGAATATTTTATTTGGCTTCTTTAAAGATTGTATACGGAGTTTAAGAACTTGTAAAGGGTCATCTTAAGATAATTATATTTTACAGTTTTAGAGTGAAATCTCCTCCATTTGAAAATGTGTTTGGCAATGTGGCATTACTCTTGGGTGCAGTAATATCTTCATAACGTTACCGGATGGTTTCGTGTTTGCTTACAACATACAATAATAGACATTCATATAAAATTGTTTTGCCAAAGTCACATCATACTGGGATAAAGATAATTCGAACTAGACGTTTCTATATTTTCATGTAATCATACTGTTGTGTTTGTTTTTCAGTACACACAATTATGTCATTATTCAACCAGTCTTTTGTTGTTACGCAGCCTTTTTGTCTTTCTTAAAGCTGTCTGCAAGAAGTTTTTTTATATTTAATAAGTGAAACATTTATTCAAAGTCGTATTGCCTTCATTTCAAAATTATCCAATTGTTTCAGCAGCTTTCGTTCAACGATACGGGTAAGGTTTTGGCGTACAAATCACTTGAACCCCGGTTTATGAGTTCAGATCAAAACAATACACGATTGTTAATTTCCTTGTTTTACAAAATATAGTATCCAACAATATCATACAATGAATATCTTGTTTCTGTTCCTATGGAATATATTTGCTTTCCAAGTGTTATACAAATGCCATTCAGAAAACATTCAGATACTGATGGTTGACGATGTATCACAATGTGAAAGTTCATGAAAATGATCGCGCATTTCTGTCTGTCGGATTTCTTTTGACAAATTTCGATTTCAGTGTCAGGTATATCGTGTGTATGAATGTTAATGTATGATCCGACTGTGTTTGACAGGGATGCCGTTTTTATGTGTATATTTTTGTGAATTTGATAACATAATCCTATTTTTTTGAATGTAAAACAAATCGAATACTTAGTCATTGTGAATACAAATAAGTTTATTTATTAAATTCAAACCAAAATTGCTGTTGCTTTTAGTGCCGAGCACATAGTCTTATGTTTGTTCGATACTCACCTGGTATTCTATTTATCCCAATATGTTCGCATGTTTCTGTCTTCATTATGAAGGAAAACAAACTAAACGCCTGAATGGAATTCAGGAAATGTAAACACCTTTGAAGAAAATTGCCTAGAGAGAATTGAATGGCTTATATTCAGAGAGTTTCGCTTGATCAAAATAATGAATGAGTTAACAACTGTCAGCTTCACAAAACTAGCTGTAACTTTAACATTTACATGCTAAGATGTTTTGTTCGGGAAACACATACGTGGTTAGGTCGTGTATTACTTAGTGTTAATGTTTTCGTAGATAATTCGTTTTCCAATACGTTTATTTTTATAAAGTAGTTTAATGCCTTTCTTGCATAGTTATCTATTTTTAAATTACTTTCGTACATTTTAATCGGGATTATGACAACGTATTACTTAGGCCAATAGTTCATATATCTTGCAGCAATGAAACACGTCTGTATCGTAACCTGTTCAAGCTCTTAGGAAAACGCGTTCAGGAAATAATTTACATATTGCATACAATATGTAAATTAAGGAAATAATACAACAATACATACGTTTTAGCTATATTTGAAAAATATTTAATTTTCATTATTGTGCTCACCATATGACCTATAATTCTGGAACCCATTTTACGTTTCTGAACTAATGACTTTCTGCACTGATGTCCAATGCAATAAAACTACAACACATCTCTTTGGGGAAAAATGTACCGAACATTGATGTATTCTATCGACCTCTGCCTTACACATAGGTTATGAAATTGTCAATAAAAACTAACAACCGTAGAATCGAGTGGCATGAATTAACCATTTTTAATAAATCAATTGATCCATAGTTGTAAGCGAATGTTTACTCGTACATTGCATAATGAAATTTTATGTTCAGTTATTTTATATTTGTTATAAACAAATAATGACTTGACGATAAATACTTGTTGATGTTTCAATTATCCACCATAGCGTCTCCTGTTGACCAATACTTTTAGTATTGGTAAGACCATAAAATAACGCCTTGTAAAGTAAATGGTTTAAAGTGTTATATCAATCATTATATTTTAAAATCAATTACCTATATATAGGTATAGCTATAAATAGGAAGTGGCACTGTGGCTTGGTAAGTGTAAAATAATGGACGCATAGTGTATTAAAACACGTATAAACTTATTTGGTCCGGACCAAAACTTAATTACCTTTCCACAAAATCGGACCCGGTCAAGGTTGAGTGCAAATGTGCCTAGCATTATCATATGGGCACGCCACAAGGGTTATAAACCATTGTATTAATAAATTAATTCGTCTGAATTTTCAGTGAAAAAAATACTGTTGGCATAAGTAAAGGCATTACATTCTCACAGTTCGATATAACTTAATAAACATAACAAGGTAAATAAGTGTGCTTGAAACATTCCATTATAAAAATCTCCACGTAATACTCAAGGTCCTGTCTGCTCTTCTTGTTAATTAATACATTGGTTGACACAACAAACAAAAACTCCTGGTAGTAGTTTTTCCGTTTGAAACAGGTACGTTTACAAAGCGATGATAATTTATATACTAGAGGTCATGTACGTCTCCTTAATTTATGCTTGATATAAATCAGTCCGAACGCAATGTATCTTGATCAATCAAAATGAAGTGTATGAGGTTTCCAGACGTTGCATGTCCTTTTCAAATGAGCGTATGTTATACAACTTTTTCACTTAAAAACAGTCGTCTGGTTATAATTTCTATTTTGTGAATATCTTATGATTACGATTCGAAAACGTTTATATCTGGAACACATCTATTCAGTAACAACAATTATATGATTAAATCTGTTAACAAACTGAACACCCGCATGAGCATGTGATGTGTTCTTGAAATAAACTTTACTAAGTACTGTACACTTTGTACTGTACATACCTCATTAAAATCATAATTATATATTTATTTCCAATTTAAACATTGTATTCATGTTGCTAATCATATTTAACATAGACCTAGTGCTGTTTGTGATAGAATACAATGCAAGCAGACCGCAAACATGGGTTGACATTAGACTCATATTAATACAACGCGAGTTGTACATTCTTGATTTCTGAAGAACGGAAATCCGTCTGAATAATTTCCTATCGAATTTCGTGGGACACTTACTTAGAACGAATTCCCGTTTCGCGCGCAAATCTCGAAAACTCCTTGGTAAATCATATTTTAATGAACCCATCACAAATAACAGAATAAGCAGAAATTTTATGAGAACCGATGACGCATAACATATGCAACAAACATGTTTCTTTATAATAGGTAACAAACACAATATATTATCAAATATAACAATAAGCACTCGTTGCTTGGGTCTTGGCCATTTTTCCCCTAAAGTACGGCCAATGTACGGCCATTATTTTGTTATTATGGTAATTTTGTTAAATGTACTTATTGAAATACTGCTACGGTGTGTACTGTTTTATTATAATTTATTGTAAACATATGAATGTGTTATCATATCATGCATATTTTATTCTTTCCAAGATAAATGGAAACACACATCCGAAATGTAACAACAACCAGGTGGATTGCCAATCTCTCTTACACGACGGTTACATTACATTCACCTCTGTGATGGGCACAGAATGGACTATTTTTATGACAGCGTCTCAATCATGTCATGATCATTCCAAGCGTTCATCATGGAGGTTACAGTATACTCAACAATCTCTTGCACGAGGGTTACATTACATTCACTGCATTAAAGAAAACCATCCCATACCATAATATCTTATATCAGTCTTAATTAATTATTATAAATTGATATGTTTTTATGTTAACAAACCCACATACATACATACGTCGAAGCAATGCCTATCGTCACTCAATAAAAAATATGTTTCAATTGTTTACATTTGTGAAGTGCGTGGAATGATTCCATCTGCGTAAATGGGCAATAAAATAGTTCCAAAGAGTTGCATAAAAACTCGCAAGTTTTGCACGATGTATCGTTAATTTAAAATTCCTATTCCATTATTGTTTGCCTCTGATCCTAAAAAACCCAAATCAAATGTTTTTTGAATGCGTTTGTACGGTTTGCCCAGTTTCTGGGCAAAATGGCATACTGAGCCTTCCGCAGAGGTGTATGTGAGAGCAAGGAACGACAACTCTGCGTGGAGATCGGTGGATTGCATGTTAAATACTTTAACATGTTAAAATGCATGTTATTGACTTTGTTATAAATGTTTTGTTTTCATTTTAACTTTTAAAAATGTATTCACACACGTATGATATGATATAAAAAAAATACACATGGGGATAATAAATTATTATATTTGTAAATATGCATTCTTCCGGCCTTTTTGCAAAAACCATCCCAGCCAATGGACGAACAAACTTTGTTTATTGCAAGGATTTTTTGTTTATTTGCGCGTTTAAGACTGCTTTAAATGTTGTATATTTAATATTCAATTTCCCTTGATTAATACGTTTCATTTCCATCGAACTCTACTAAATATGAATATTCAAGTGATAATTAGACAGTTTCCGGCTGTAATGCTTTCTAAATTTTAAGAATACAATCGATTTGCAATATCCTTTGTTTTTATTGTGCTGATATGCTGATATACAAGAAAGCAAATATTTAAAGAAAAGAAAACAATAGTCGATTTCTATTCTAACAGATTAAATGTGAATTTACCCCCCTCCTTCGCTCTTAAAAATGCTTTTGGGAAATTTGTGTTCAACTCCGAAGTTTCTCAAATTCTCTTCTTGTTCTAGCTGTTATGTAACATTAACATTAATATATTATATATATATTCCCAGGTAGTTGTATACACGCGCTTTGCCAAGTTTCTAACATGCCACGATAAGGTAAGATAAAATTGTACCTGGCATTTGCTCCACTTCCGGTTGTTATGTGTTATGTCTTACAAAATATCATTTATTATCCTTTAAGTATTCGTAGTTAAATATATGTTTTAATTATATAATTATATAATTAAGATATTTCCCATTTACAACTGTGATCAACTCGAAAAACAGGCAACTATTATCATATTCACCACTAAAGCATTCCACAATTACTTTTAATTAGGGAAAGTTAAGAATATCCCATAAAATCCGGATGGCTCTTTCTCTGATGTACAAAGCACACTAGCTGGTCAAGCGTTGAAGGCGACACTCAAGATGAACAAATTCCTTACAGGTTTATCTACATTACTGTGAAACACAGATTTGTTTGATACATTAGTATCACCTATTCTTTATTATGGTATCGAATTTTCGGGTTTGTCAAGGACGATGCTATAGAACGTATGCATATGCAATTTTGTAAAAATCTGTTGGGTTTTAACAGAAGCACTCAAAATGATTAAATATACGGCGAACTTGGGCGCCTTTACTGTCAAACATATAGATATTATAATATAATAATATATTAGGTTAAAATGTTACACACTAACAGGAATAAATTCAGTAAACAAAAATCACCTAACATTGTTGAATGATTGTGAAAGATATCCTAACAAAATTATTTGGTGCTCCCTTCTACGTTATTTGCTAAGCACTCTTGGTTTTTACGACGCCTGGTAATTTCAGGATGTTGGTCATGATATTATATTTTTAGGTGCTATTAAACCAAAGATTAACAGATAATGTTATCAAAAATTAGAACGGTCGATTGTTAAACTCGAATAGAGCTCTTGTTTTAAATATAGCAAACTTTCGAATTCAACCATATTTAGTATTATGTAATATTAAAAAGTACATATTAAGCTCATCTAGGTAACGATTATCTTCTCATAGATAGAGAATAGAAAGTGGCAGATGGTCTAAACCCAATCCCACATCTGTTGAGCAAAGGGCATGTTTTATCTAAAACCGTCTAGAAGACGAATATCATTTTGTGCTTGAATGCAACTTATACTAAAATGAAAGATGTAATATATATACCTCTATGTTTTAGAAACAGACCAAATATGCAGGAATTGATAGAACTTATGTGAATCTGTGTTAAGCAAATTTTGTGCCTTTGTTCATGCCGCATTTTCAGTAAGTCTAACAAACATGGGTCTTTCCATTTGATAAAAATGTACCCATTAAATATATTCCACGAATGTCGTCTATCTATATATGTTATCGACTTCTTTCACTATCTAAAATATGTAAATTGCTTCTGTTTTAGTGTGTGTATGTAAATGAAATGCACATATATTGTATGCGTTATCAAACAGCTATTTATATTGTGCTTAAAATATATATAAAAAATCGGATTTATGTGTCTTTATAAATGTTTATCATATGATGTATAATTTGCCTGTCATCTACTATATGTTTTGTTGCGTAATAAACACGTATCATTCTGAATAAACACGGTTCATTCTAAATATCATTTATTGCATGTTCTATAATTGTTATTTTCAAATGAAAATAATGCACAATGGTATTTGTATTATTCATCTTCTTCTGTATTTTCAACAGTTTTGTGTAAGTTCTTGTTATAGTCTCACTATGATGTGCGACGAGTACAAACATGTGTAAAAACGGCAGATAACAATTGGTTGATATTATATATTATATATGCATGTAGTATGCATAATGTTCAACAACATCGCTTACTCATAACTTAAGTTCTTATCAGAAGTATGTTTATAGTATTATTAATCATGGTGTTACCGATTGTATGTACTAAAATGTGTCCACAAAGGCAATTCGCTTTCTTGAAATAGTGTTAATAACCTTGAAACTTAACTCTATCTTCCGACGTTAATCTGCTTACTAGAAATTGATGACAGACTGACATTATTCCGTAAATTGGTTGTTTGCTCAGCGGGCGCCTGTGCCAGTATCCCGCCAGCCTTGGTGATACTGGCTTGTTTCTTTAATCACATGTGTTTTTGTAGGGCTTTTTTCTCTGAAAAAAATAAGTGCAGCAGTCTGACAAGTGTTGTATTTTCCAATCGTTCAATCAATAGTTAATCTGCAATTAAACATAGTGTCAATATAATTATGTCTGTTATTGATATTGTTTTTTTTACAATCGATGCGTTTCCGGAAAGACGGTGATGAAGGGCTATTAATTTGTATACGTGTATATTATTGACTCTTGACTTGATTTTGTGATCATGATAATAAGATGCAGATTAATTAAATCGAGGACTGCGTTTTCTTGTGAATTTCTTAACGTGCATTTACGTGTTCTAAATGAAAAATGCTTCAACTTGAAAGTTATACGTTAAGTTGGCAAATTAAATGCTTATAAAATCCAATTTCAATTCAAAGGCCTATGATAATACACATGGTCAAACCCAATTGATTTCCAAACAAACGTCTAAAGTAACCTTAACCTTACGTGTATCTATTTTTATCCTTAAAAATAACAAAAATGGTTTTTATATGTTCTGAATTTGCAAGAATGTACACTACATCAAGCGCGATTTCTGCCTTGCGCAACTAATCACCGTCATTCAGCCCAGCGTGGCAACTACTTTCGTCACCGAGAAACACCGTGGAAAACCGTGGAATACCGTGGAACACTGTGATATCGCCGTGGTGAATCGATGTGAAAGGCTCGATAAAATATGTTGATAAGAACTCGGGCGCGGGCGATATCGGGCAATTTATATGTTCTACATGTCATTGTTATTTAACTAATCACTAATATGTGTCGCTCTCTGAACATGAACCACTATTGTTACCTACATTTGTTATTAAGATGACGTTTTGAAGTCTGAGAAACTTATGTTAAAAAGCCCAATTCAAGGAAACATTTTTGCGGCTCATTTTTGCACATAACAGTATACATATTCGAACACGTGGACATGTATATTTATTTCTGAAAAATTAGTGTATACGTCAAAGCAAAAACACATACAAATGATAATTTTCGTTAGTATTGTGCATACGTGTCTTAGCTTTTCTAGCTTACGTATACATTAAGTATCAAACAACATTTTGCATGCATCTTCTAAAAGTAGCAACGTTGACTAAATAAATGTGATTATTTCCAAATGTTTTCAATAAGCATATTTGTTAGCCGAATGTACTTTGATTTCTGCTATGATGACATCGTTATCAAACTGGGCCGTTAGTTGATATAGCAAGAGCGAAATGGGTCGATTGTGACCGTCATCATTGTTATTGCTGCCTCGCTGGTCCGAACTGGCATTTCTATTGTCCAGAAAAAAGTCAGGCCCTAGCGATATTCAAAAGATAAGAAGACCATACAGAGCCGCTAGTACAAGGCCTCCTTGACGCCATTTGAGAGAGCCGATCAATTGTCTTTGCATCACAGGCTAGAAGAAGTCACAGTTAAGACCCATAAGACAAGAAATCAAACTCCATGTCAATTCGCATATTGAAACAGTGTATTTACTATTAATGAAGCAACTAGTGTTTACGAATTATAGGCAGATAGTCGTGCATAATCATATACTATATGAAATAAAAATCGACCTATAAACACATATTTTATTTTTATTTTATGCCTTCGTTACGTGTTTTAACATTTTCAAAGTGTTTAAATGGGACTCTTTGCAGGAAGATTAACTTAGCAGAGCAGTACAAAATGTCAATGTTTTAACTGTTATTTTTCGATGTTGACATCAGAAAAAAATATTTTTAAATCATAGATATTACCATATTAACCACGCGAACGCAAAGCACAAAATACCAATTATGAATACGAAATTCAAAAATAAAAGGTAGAAAATACCGATTATTGAACATTATAAAACACATAGAGTGGAGAAGATTATTAGTTCAACTTGTTCATCTTTTTTTAATGAGAAACGCATAATTCAAGGCAGTATTTATCTTTCTCTCAGATGCCACTCTAAAGCAAATCCTTTTCTAATTACTCTTGTTATCGGTCTTCATGGCAATGTGATTGGTATTTGTCCTACAGCGGCCTATGTTGTATTTCTCGGTTGATATTTTACAATCCAATGCTGGATGTGCGCAACAATATCATTGAACACTTTTTCGAAATATGTCTACCGGTAATGCATCAAAATGTAGCCTGTATCAATAAAAAATAGTGTCATTGTTTCAATATGAATTAACGGATAAGATAACATATGTTGCATAAAATATATTGCGGTTTTATACGCGAAGTTGTATTTAAAGTAACAAACATACTCAAAATCAGCGATTATTTCGCAAAGTATTTCGTAAAATGAAGTTTACCAAAAAACAATCAGTGTTACTTAGCACAATAGTCCAAATTTCGAGGGAAAGACGTATTCATGAGAACTACGGCGTGCTTCCGAAGCTGCCCGAAGCCAATCTCGCTTTCGCTCGTAAATGTTCGGATATCGTAGACGGAAATTCACATGGATTATAATGTGAAAAATAAATAAATAACAAAGAACATTTTGTTTCGCGTAAAATCTATATTACCAGACCACATCTAGCGTTTAAATTTTGCCTTATACTGTATGGCACAAAGATTGTTTATGTGTTTTTTTTCGAAATATTGCGCAAAATATTCGTTGATTTTGAGTGATAATGGGCTTTTAATTTTTTTCTTACTTCTGTTGATCGAATGGTTATTTTGAACGTAATTAATGAAGAATTTAACAAAATTGCAATTTCACGTAGAAAATCATCGCAATTATTTCATCGAAAATATAACAATGATAATTAATGTAAAACTTATCAATACAATACCCAAGGCAACACTTTTTATTCAGTAGCGAATTATTTATTTTTTTTAAATGATATGAAAAAAACATATCGCGGTGAATATTGCCTATTCGTTAGAGGTCACTTTTTGTCTTTCAATGTCCACTGCCCCAACCAATGGAATCGTGTTTATTTAAAGTGTTATAGTGTTATGTATTACGTATTATAGCACTCAATACATACTAATGTAAACAAGTTTGAAATAAAAATTATACGATCAAACAGCAGAAAAACACAAACATCTAACTTATTTTAGTCTTGTAAATATACAGGCTCCAGATGTTTCTCGCATCATGATCGATGCATGCAGCCGAAGAAAATGCAGAACGAAAATAAGCACAACGTTGTATTGATGTAGGAATTCAGGTTTAAATGTTTTAAATGGAAAATGGAATATCAAACAATGGGACCGCTTTTGTAAGATAAGTTACCTCACTATTTATATGCTTTTATCAGACTGAGTGCAGATACGTACGAAAGTATGTACGTCGTAAATATAAGTGCTTTGAAAACGAAACAGCACGTCTAGTTATATTATTGACATATTGGTTCACCGAAACTGTTATCGTTTGCAGCAAGATACTTGTACGATGTTTAAAAATCAATACTGAACGTTGAATACAGTTTGAGAGTGATGTTGCGTTGTAAATAAGCTGGCATTCCTGCAAACGCGCTCATGTAGGAAAGCTGTACTGTATGCGAGAGTCGAAATAAATGACTGTAAACTGATAAATTCAAACACACATAAACCCAGGTACATCATCATCCTTCCGTTCTATCGGATCACCTGTGAAGAAGGATTTCAGAACGCTCAACATTTTACGCAGAATATTAGAGGAGTAGCATCCGACAAAAATAACGAGAATACTTACGTTGTGTTCGTTTCTTGGAATGTTTCATAATTGATAATTGTTGTGTCATTGGAACAAAAAACAACGAGCATTTCAAGATGTGTATTAATTCCCGACGTACACTGTTGGTAGTCGAATAAACGTTTAGAAGTTTACTAAGGAAGGGTATTAAAAGTGTGTCTGAACTGACTGTAAGTCATATTTTTTAAAAATGGATTCGGAAGAAGAAAGGGATAACATAATTCATCAAACCAAAAATAAAAAATCAGTGCAAATTGTGGATGATAGACCGGAAATAGTTGAAGTGCATGAAAAACATGGACCGCTTTATAAAGCGATTCCAAAAATGCCGGTGCCACTTGCAATTCTCTGCTGCATTCTTAACATAGGACTTCCGGGGGTCGGTAGGTATTATCTTGTTGGTTATTTAATTATGTCACGTAATTTGAAAGGGATCAAATGAGACCAATCGTGGGCTTTACTTTCAACTACAGAAAAAGAAAAAGTTCTTTTTTTATATGCCGTACATCAGTAGAAAACTATATGCATTAAAATATTGCTGTTTTAATTCAGAATGTTAAGGGCATCTTTTCACGTTTTGGTAAACTGACAAAATTAAAAAAGAATGCTTTAGATTCGCAAACTATCGTTGTAGTAATGATTTTTGTGAGGAAACAGTAATTTTGAACATTTGCCATGCTCTAAAATATCAAGTATATGCATCTTGTGACGATTTAAAAACCTGAAAATTATAAAGCGTTGCAACGCAAAACATTTGAATAATTTGGAGAGTTCTGTTGTTGTCGTTATATTTTGTGACACTACGAGGATTGCTTATATAAAGTATAAAATACATCAATAATTGTTTGAGCACGAATGGCCAAGTTGTCTAAGCGTTCGACTTTTACTCCAGGGGTTAGTGGTTCGAGCCCAGTTGAGGGTTACTTTTTTATTATTTTATTCTTGTTTTTACTTTTACTGGAGCTTTTCAGATCCAATGTTGACATTTATCAATATAAAGCATTTAACATCAAACTTAATACATGCCAAAATCTGTGAAAAGGTCCATTTAATGCATTTATTTCTCACTTGAAGTGACACAACATTTGTTCGTATGCAATCAATTCAGTAATTGGAAAAACACTGAACGTTAAGTTTAAATCACATTCGCGTATTCAGGTGTACAACGTAATTCAAAGGTAACAGGGATCGGTTAAAAACCAGGGCAGATAACATTGGCAAGAATTGAAAATACCATCAAGCCAGACGAAATTATGCTGGCATTGGCTCAAGAACTGGTATGAAATCAGTTTATCTTTACTTGATATATTTTATCGCAGTTTTGTATATGTGCATTTTTACGGTTAATTTGGAGAGTCAAATATAAGACTTCCATCAAAAAGGAGAGCTAAAAAGTAAGCTATACAGTAGTCAGGCATCAAATCACGTGCCTATTTTAAACAATTTGGTAAAAGTCTGTATAAAAATGTTTATTAACCATGTATACACTGTCTGGCTATAGACAAACGGTAAACATTAAACATAATGAATATTGTATCTATTTCGTTGCAGAAGGCATATGTTGGGACACCGCATTTGTATAGTACAATAATTGTGTTCGCTCTGATTTGAGACTGACGGATGTTTATTTGTGTAACCATATAATTATATTTTGTGTTTTATTGTTTTATCTTTTAATCGAAACTCAAAACGATAAAATACTACTGCAGTTAGACTACAAGCAACTGTTGCCAATGCTGTGGTTGGAATCAATTAGGGACGTTCTCGTCTGGGTTAAGAAAAATATCATCGTAGGTAAAGAGATGTATAGAGATGTCTTAACGAAGTTAACCACGTAATCGAAAATAAATTATATAGGATCGTGACGCGATTAATAATTTCATTTCCTAGGGGATTGAGGGGTTTAAAAATTGTTTAATTACTTACACTTCCGATTGAAATGGTATCATTTGTACTAAGAAAGCCATTATGTATTGTTCACTATTAAATGACAGTCATTACTGTGTTTTGTCTTACAAGAGTTATTGTATCAATAGATGAGACAACTTAACATTACGTGATTTGAAAATAATAAATAGCTGGTTCCATGAAATGTCAAGTTTGTGTTCTATCTGAATACAATAAATGGCAATTTCGATTTTTACATATTATATTGTTATCTAGTGCATCCTTAACGCTGTTGTCATTGGTTGCATTTATGATTATCCCATTACATAGCGGATCAGAGCCATATATATCATTTTTACAGGTATAAAACTATTGGACGAAACACTAACATGTCAACATCAGTATCATAAAATTATTCATATACTAATGCAAAACCGACTGGAAGGTGAGCACTACATATATGCAGTGACATCAACAAGAAGCACAATGCAGCACAGCTTTCTCCTCCATTTATACAAAGTGTTAAACGTCGGACATTACACAAGCACTGTGGTGAAATATGTTTTAGTACGTTTTAGAGTTCTGAATGATAACTACACCTGACATTAAAACGTTCAAATCTGCCACCATTGTTCATGTTGATGCTTGATTTTCGCCTCCGTGTATTCGCTACACGGAAGTATAAGTAACATTCCCAATTGTATATGGGCCGTGCTCTGTGCAAAAGAGGTTTAATTCTTGTGCTTAAGGTGTCGTACTAGATTTAGTATATTCAGTCTGCAAAAGCTAATCAGCGACGATAATGTTTGCTTTTGTGATATTTTTCGTTTCAAAAAAGTCTCTTGTTAGCAAAGTTTAGTAAAAACAAAGGTCGTCCCTGATTAGCGTGTGCGGACATGCCAGGCTAATCTGTCGACACATTACGCACATGTATTAAAACCCCTTTTTCCAGAGCGCAACTCATGTATTCTATCGGTCTGTTTATGAATAAGCAATCGACTCATTGCGATAAATAAAGTGTAAGACGTTCCCATGTTTTACCTGGCTTGTCCGCCAAACGCAAATTTGAGAGCATTAAAAAGTGAAATACAATATATAATCAATCTGATCAGGCTCGTCATGTTTACTACACAGCAACAACTCAATGTCTTTTGTCAAGCATACCGTTAAACCTTGTAAAAGATAAAGACAATTTTAATATAACATTCACAGAAAGAACAATTAAACAAATAGTTTATAGCCTCTGAGGTTGTACATGTTGAAAATAATGTTTACCGGCATGTATGTGTACTGTGGTGCAACCGAAAGTTAATCTACCATATATGCCAAAGTTTGTAAGATTTATGTGATTTACAGTCAAAACTGAGAACAGCGGTTAGCCAAGGGAAATGACGAAGTGACCGTTGTCCACATGTGACCGTTTTGTTCGGAATACAATTTTTAAATGGTTGGTCAGTTGGTAGTATTGCTTCGTCCCATTGTGTTCGGAATACAAGTTTTAGATGGTTGGGCAGTTTGGTAGTATTGCTTTGTCGTTACGCCACCCAGACGTTTGCATACAGTGTAAAACAAAGGCTCATGGTCAATAACTAGGCATAATAGCATAATCAAATTACATTGAATAATAAGGAATACTTTTTTTGAAAATTGATTTAATTTCATATTCTTAAACTTGATAAATGACTTTATCAACGATAGAATAACTGTTTACTCATGCATCTCGTTCATTCAGTAAATAAATCTTGTCACGTGCCATTGACGTCATGTCCGAACAAGTAAAAAAAACGTTTTCGCTGTCATAAAACGAAAGTACGGTGTAACTGTATCGTCCTCTCACGCTAAAGCACACTCTGCACTTGCGTACGTCAAACACAGAACTCACTTGCTTTTACACGCGAACTTTTTCCAGATTCAAACAGTTTCAAACACTTGACTCGCTCCTCTAATTTGAAGAGTTACGTTTACCACTCAGTGTCGTTCAGTATTTATTATTCCGATTGCTTATAAAAGTATCGTGTACGCTAGAAAGCTCTTTTAAATAATGATCCAAAAATATTATTTTTAAATGCACACTCAAGGTTGTAACTACAATGTACTAATTACCGGTCATTAAATTAGCGATAATTACTTTAAACGTGTTACAAACTCTGACATATTTTTTAAAAAATACCCCACAAAATTATACCCGGAAAACAAACCTTCTCAAAACCCTATTATTTGTTTACTCGCAGCGGGCCGCTTTTATTTTATCAGAAGCAATTAGCGCTATCAGATGCTTTACCCGCAAAATAGACGGACAAATGATGTACTGTGTTTTGTTTTTACTTTTAGCGACTCGAAACGACTGACGCGTGACCGTTGTTTTCAGTTCAAACATGATTTTCGGAGCGGAATATAACTTTGGCCGTTATGGACGATTGACCGTTGTTCTCAAGTGTAATATAGAGTGAGTATCGTCGGGGGGAATCCAAACTGACCGTTGTCTGTAGTTGACCGTTATTCTCAAGTGACCGTTAGGTCAGTTTTGACTGTATGTAAAGTTTTTTTATTTTGTTTAAACTGCAAAGTACACACTTTCATTGAAATCTATAGGACAGGACTTGGTATCTTCTAGTTGTCAGCAATAAATACGCGCCTTGCTTGATATCCTTCGCCTTGTTGCAACACAACAAATAACAATGTAATCCATGTTACGTGATAAGTGTGAATGAAATGTATGATTTTACGTTTTTGCGCGTTATCTGTCCTCATTATTTGCTTTATTTGGCTTAAATTTTAAAGCTCACTGTGTCCTATCTGTTTTGCGATTGTTTATGCAACAGATCATTGAAAGGTTGCGCAATTGTGTTCAATGCGAGCGAAAACATGAAGTAATAAGCCTATTATGAATAACTCAAGAGACCCGTTCATAATTTTGCACAATAACCTTCATTCTTTGTTTGCTAAGAGTGTCATAAGCGATTATAGAATGTCATAACAGTTGTTTATTGCCTATATATATAAATTATGTACATATATTTGAAGAAAACTATGCCAGTTCTTACACGGGGACTCAAGTCGATCAAACCGTACTTTAACCATAGCGCACGATTTCGCGTCAGTAGTTTTACGATGTTGTTGCTTTTTTTACAATTAGAACTGTGAAGTTGTTAAAGTCCTTATTTTATATTAATACACGAAACATGAATAGCAACATTGACAGAGCTTACATTAGAGGGATCTTTTCACGTTTTTGGTCAATTGACAAAATTGAAAAAAGTTGTTTCAGATTCGCAAATTTTCGTTTTTGTTATGATATTTGTAAGAAAACAGTAATACTGAATATTTACCATGGTCTAATATAGCCATTATATGCATCTTTTGACGATTTAAAACCCTGAAAAGTATAAAGCGTTGCAACGCGAAACGATTGAATAATTTGAAGAGCTCTGTTGTTGTTTAATTTTGTGAAACTACGAAGATTACTTATATAAAGTATAAAATACGTGTCTTTTAGATACGTGGAGCGGTCTAATTGGTTTTTACTCAAGGACTCCGGGGGTCACTGGTTCGAGCCCTGCTGTGGGCTCCTTTTTTTTCCTTTTTTAAATTGTATTCTTGATTTTTTACTGGAGCTTTTAGATCCAATGTTTACATTTAGCAATATAAATTCAATTCAAAACATGCCAAAATCTGTAAAAAGGCCATTTTTAAAACGAATATTTTGTTGAATTACTTTTGCACATCCTAATCAACTATGATCCTGTTAATTAATTATCATAATTAAAAACAGAGTGCGGTTACGTTGTTCAGATACAAACGAATCAATAATTTAACAAAGTTTGATTAAATCTAGAGGTTCAATACATGCGGAATTTACTGTTCATTTATAACATTACGGTTGATATTTTATATTGGAACATTGCGTAATTTAATTAAGAGTTATTTATTATTACATAGTTTTTAAATTTAGAATGTTATTTTATATTAAACACATGTTTTGCAATTTAAAAAAGTAACAGAAGTCTCGTAATTCATGTACAGGTCTTCATTTGAGCGTCGGTCAATTTGACCAGTATATATTATAGTAAAGTATAGGGTCAGAGAAGTCATATCATCATTCATCAATTTATTACAACCCCAACTAACTTATTTTTAAGACATTTCTTGTAAAATGTGTATTTGTTTATAAAATTAATAACATTAAAAGTCAAAATTAAACACATACTATATAACGATGTCGCTCAGATTCAGAAAACACGAATCTAGAAAAGTTGAGCAGTCCATTTTGTGATGCCCGTATGTCTTATTTGGTTTACCAAATTATGGTATGTAAATGTGCTGAACATTTCTTTGGCCATTAAGTTCATGGCGACAGGACAGCGCCCTTCTAAATACATTATCATATGTAGGTACACATGGGAGAAATTGTATCGTGATTTCAATTAGTAACGTGATTCGCTTTGTAATGCATGGATTCAATCCGCCTTGATGTCTGTATCGTTGATCCTTTATAAAAATGCTGACAGCATCAGTATCTATGGATACCATTTTTTATAGTCTTCGTAGACGTAGATCTATAGAAAAGTTATCACTACTTTTTTTTGAACATTTTCAAATGGTTATATTTCGTCGATAATAAATGCAGTTGATGTAAAGTTAACCGATCAGCAGTTGTAAAGTCAGAGACTGAACACTGTTGTAATTATAGGCAGACTTTCCGTACATTTCTGTCATGTTATCGGTATCTTTGTTTATTTATCTGCGGAAATAAGTCTATAGTTTCACTTCAGAGTCATAAGATAAGTACTATGCTATAGGACTTGAACTTAAAAGGAATACACCAACGCTATAAATCTATG
The DNA here is from genome assembly GCF_020536995.1 of Dreissena polymorpha. Lineage (NCBI taxonomy): Eukaryota > Metazoa > Mollusca > Bivalvia > Myida > Dreissenidae > Dreissena > Dreissena polymorpha. The sequence continues at coordinate 62,411,222 of NC_068369.1, read as the reverse complement.
AAATAACAAATTACACGTTATTTTGAATTCAGAAGGCTTGAAGCGGTATGTCAGTTAATGATGATTTCAACATTTATTTAAAAAAAACATATATTGTGTGTCGTGATAACAGCATCATCATGTGATTCTCATGTCATCATCCTGTCTTGGCAAAAGTACCTTCACATGGCAGGTGTAGGGCAAAGCGCCAACGTAAGGAAATATAAACAATTTTGTGATTTGAGATTAAAACTTGATAATAAATGTTCTTTTAGAGTAAATCATTTTATGATTGAATATGCTTGACATGTTGAATAAATAATAAATATTTATACATCATTTTGCGGGTATATCAGGCAGCTTAAGAACTGTGCCCAAGTGTGCCTGAATTGTGTGGGCACCGTGCAACAGGTATAAAAATGCAAATCTGGAACCGGATAAAATGAGATAACAGGGCGCTGGGAACGTATTAAACGTTTAATAACTATGGCCGTGTGTGATCATCATATAGTAAAGAATAACGTAATAGATGATCATTTAGTGTCTACTTATGTTTCATATGAATTCATAGTTAATTCGTATAGTATTTAAATGATTTCATATAAACATTCGAGGAGAGTTACTGAAAAAAAATGTGTTTTTTTATCAATTAGTACACATTAAAGTTTCATCTGAAAATCATATCAAACACATTGTGTTTATGGGTAATTGTGATAAACAGCTATTGGTCGTCTTCCTATGAAGGAGGAAAGGATGCCTTTGCTTAGGTTAATACATGTCTTCTTTTGCCAACGCTTAGCATTTAAAGTGAAGATTAACTTAGATATTGGAATTGTGGACAGTATTGCCAGATGCTATTTCTTCATTAGCAACCTGCTGTCAAAAATGAAATGGCATTTGTCCTGTATTATTTATTTTTTAATTGCCACTGAACACAACTGACCATAATCGCGATCGCATTGCTATCTGTTTACAACATGTTTGGCACGATAGGCACTGGTTCAACTAACATAAGCTTAACAAAACAAAGAGGTTAATTAAAACATATGTAATAAACACAATACACACAAACTGTACATGTAAATCCGTTTTACTTCTTAATCGAACGTCCATAGTATTTCATCATAAATTAAAATTGGGTGAGATCGACACTTTGTTGCGAAACTTATTTCGTACAAACCAAAATATTATGATTATTTACCCAACTGTCATGCTTTTGTCCAGCTGACTGCAGACGAGTATTTAAATCAGACAAAGATTTATTTTTTTTTTAAACTTAAGCACATCACTTGAGAGCGTATTTGCGAAAGACTGGATATCTATGTTAATAAATCGTCAGCTCCTTTTGTACTCGATTACTTTATCATCAGATAAACAGTTCTGATATCGGCTCTCTTGAACATGAATTTATTAAAAACATATGTTTTGTTCTTCTAAAATGTATATCTTTGTGTATCCCTTTAAGTATTTAATTCAAGAATACTGACATTCAAAGTCATGAATGTACTTATTTTCCAGGAACATTGGTATCGGCATTCACAGTGTTATGCGGTGCACCGACAATGTTAAACAAACCCGGGCCAGCGTTCTTGTTCAATCTGCTGTCAGCATTCCTCCAACTTGTCACTTTCTTTGTCATCGTCGGCTGGGTGTGGTCAATTCTCTGGGGAATGAACATGGTCACATTAGCCAGTAAGTCCAGACAGTTGTATGGTTGTTGTATGTCATTGTTTTGTAATAGTTACGTTGTTTGTAAAATGATAAATTGTTTAACCAAGAATTGAGACTTTTAAGGGCCTATTTTAAGATATCTTATTTGACCCTATCCCGAATCCAGTATATCGAACCCCGCATCATGGTGTGATCACGTTGCAGCAACTAAAATCAGCGGTGTCCAATACACATATGAAGCGAAAAGTGTGCAGAAAAAAATGTGATAAGCTTAGAGAAAAGTTGGAAGATAAAGATTAAATATTTTACGTCGGCTCTATACACTGAATGAAATACCATATAGCTTGAAGAGGCATTCCTTAAAGGGACTGTTCAACAGATTAAAGCGTCGTTCGACGCGAATCGATATTTTGGGAAACTACGAGGATTGCTTATATAGCTAAAAAAAATACCTCCGCATTTGACATGAGCGTGGATGGTCGATGGGTAAAGTCGGGAGACATTTTACTCCAAGTTTCCATGACTATAGGGGTCAGTGGTTCGAGCCCTGTGGAGGTTAACGTTTTTTCTTCTTTTTTAAATTGAATTCTTATTTTTTAATGGAGATTTTTAGTTCAACTGTTTAAATTTATCAATATAAAGCATTTAGAGCAGCAGTTAATGACAAGCTTTAATACATGCCAAAATCTGTTGGACGGCCCCTTTAAAATAGGAATTCAGGCATTGAAACCTTGAACTTTTTAGTTGTTTTTGTTGTTGTTTGTAGCGTCATTTCCTTTTGTTTCTGGAGTTGTTGGTGTATCATGCATAGCCATCATTTTACCTTCAATAACACATAAAGTAATCAGCAATTATATCCCGCCACACTGAGCATTAATTGCGGTGTTTAGTTTTGTGATCTGTCTACTAATAATTATAATCATTAAATAAAACCTTTATATAATTGCATACATAATGTACTCAAGTCGTTATTGTTCGATGCTATTCGGGAGGGATGCATGCTATGCCGCCGGTGCATACAAATTTGGTGTATAAGGGGACATTTGATATAGCTTGTTTTGGAAAACAATTATTGTGTTTGTACCCCATTTCTGAATTGGCGTTCCACCCCAAATTTTCCCTTGGAATAGCACAGTTTTAACAAATAAATTATGTTGATTGATGTTTAGTTGTGTTTAGAAAGCTTTAATGTATGACCTTTCGATCAAAAATTAACTATTGTATAATTAAATGTGTGTGAATCTGGTTAACATTTTCGAATATTTGGTCCATCATTCTGCAAACGATATAATTTATGAAAAACATGTTATTGTGACATAAATAACAATAATGGTATGAAGGTAGTAGTTTAAGAATGATGAATTTTACACACGTATAAAGTATACGTCATTTTGACTGTATCATGCTTCTAATAAAGTCACTTATACGAACATGTTGATGAGGATGACTGATATATATGTTCATGTCATTTCAGTGAACTGGGGGGAAGAGAAGAGAACACCTTATTACTGTCGTCGACAGAGCAGCGTCGATGTGCCGTGATCACGTATTATATAAACACAAACTAACGTTCTTTGAATTTCCTAAATCTCCATATCTTATTTCCTGTCTGATATGGCGTTTTTCTTCTGTTGTTGCTCTGAGCTGGTTCTTCAACAAATGCAAATGAACAGATTCAGACGCAGTGATACAAATATAAGTGCGTTGTTAACGATGTATAGTCTGATCATTATGCGTGTAGCTTTATATTTGCCAGACAACTGTAATTCAACAATTATGGAATGTTTGGTAGTGGAGGCAAATAGTAAGACATAATGACGGACTTTAATTTAAGACTCAAAGTGGTGTTGATACAACACAGCCCATAGGATTGATATACTATATATGTTTAGAATATATTTCTTAAAGCAATTTTAAGATGACGTGTCTAAAAATATTTAGCGAGTAATATATTTTAGTTCTCAATAGCTTAACTCTAGCGTGAACGTTTTTATTTATCAAATATTTTTACGATGCAGACCTCTTACAGTGTGAATTAACATTTATCTTTAAAATACGTATTTAATAAATTCCTAACATATTAATAATATGATGTGTATATCTTACATTTGACAAGAGTGTCCAAAATAAAAGTAAATCTCAAAATCTGTAACAATATTTCTTCATACTATTAACCAAAATAAAATTGTTAAAAAGAATGGAACGTTTCACGCTATTTTATTGGAAAAATCGTTTAAATTTCAGCCTTTAGAGAGGGCATGCACGCATGCATTCGACAAACATAACACAAAACGTAGTGGTAACTTTTTCAGCATTATGCACATGCCATTTCTTGTATACTGTATTTAGAACATGTAACCTTAAGATGTCGTAACATCCAAATAGCTTTAATACGTCTAGCTTTTTTGGATGGTAACGTGGTTTTAATGACTTGCCATGTTCATTATATTGGCGTATTTCTTGTAAGTATATTGTGTGTACTCTGTTCTATGTTCAATAAAATATTTCAGAAGAGAAACATTAACGTACATTATTATTGAATGTACATATATATGTATATTCGCCTACAAATTACTTTTGAGTTTGATTACGTACGATATTACACGATTTAGGAGACGAACCGCATCAGAGAACAATCCTTTGACTTCTACGGTCGATTTCTGAATGGCCTCATTTATGTTTGAAGGCGATTAACGAAACGTCACATGGTTCAAGTGTTGAAAGCGCTGATATCAGATATTACACTGGATAGGTTCACCTTACTGCAACATCAACATATTGCCTCGTCCAATATGATTGAAGATGCAATACTCTCCTGTAGCAGAGGTTGAGAGTTTGAAATGCCAATTATTGTGTTTTAAGCTCAAACTTCTGTAAATGTTATATTCTGCTAGACTACATTACAATCTGCCGGCACAGATATTAACTCAACAATCACGAATCAACATACCGGTCGTGTTCTGAGAAAACTGGGCTTAATGCAGGTGCGTAAAGTGTCGTCCCAGATTAGTCTGTGCAGTCCGCTTTTATGGTATTTTTAGTTTCAAGGAAGTCCCTCCTTACCGAAAATCACGATTAGGCGGAAAGTGTCGTCCCTGATTAGCATGTGCGGACGGCACAGGCTAATTTGGGATGACACTTTACGCACATGCATTAAGCCCAGTTTTCTAAGAACAAGGCTCATATATTGACATGTGACTCGTTGCTACGACATTACGAACAGTGTCCTGCATTCCATACTCTCACTATTCCGATTGAATACAAATGCAGACGAACTCAAATTCGCGAAGAAAAATGAAATCTTTAAAACAAAATACGCTTGAGCAATTATGTGTATATCAAAAAGTGATACTCCGTATTCTGTGAATAAGCATGGCATGTAAAAACGACACAAATGATGTAAGTACGTTTTACTATACCTGGTATCGTTTTTCGTGTGTACAACTGACCATGCCAGGCGTAAATGGGTCCTTGGAAAGCGTTAAAATGCATTTAAATAAAGTTTACAAATTAAGAGTGAGTGAGAGTTGGTTCAATATTTCTCGACAAAACGCTTTATTCATTATTTGATATTATAATTGAGAGAAAACGCTATTTTGCATTCTACTAAAAGTCTAGTTGGTCCTATATTTATTACCCAATTTCCTAAGAAATGCAAAAGCGTTTTATTCATAAGTAGAACGTTACTAAATAGTAATAGTTAACATTCTTTGCATTCGACTCCTTGTTTTCACCCATTACACATTCTGAAAATAGAACGTTCGAAAATATCTAAATCAAAAAACATTTTCATTAATGGAAGCATTATTTATTCCAGTAAACAAGCTACTAGTTTGTTTTTAAATCATCAAATATTAAATTTCATATGATTTGCATTAAATAAGAACCAGCATTATACAAATGCTGTATATAAAACTACATATTTTGCATGCAGCGTAATGACTATTTGGAAAAACAATTGTTCAAATTGCAGACATTATTCATTTCCGATGAGTTTCACTGCTCAGGAAGACTAGCACATAAACACTAATGAACCAATCATGAATTTATATTAACTAAAGGTTAACATCGAATTGAAAAAAAATGCACAAAACAGTTATTGCGAAAATGTGTAATTTTATTTCCCAATCACATTCAATATATAATTTATATGATTTTTTTACAAAAATGACTAGATTAAATTTAGGAATTCCATATGTCAATACGTGTTTCTAGGTCAAATTTCATGCATTGATGTAAAGGCAAAAACAATGTTGATATTTTTTAGTTTTGTTTCTGGGCAGAAAGGCATTTATTTTAATCGTTTTGACTATTGGATAACGTTCAGTTAAAAATATTTTATGAAAAGATAATGAATTGTTGAAAATAAAAAAGCGTATGCAGACCAACAAGGATAGATATGACTTGAAGTAAGTTTGCTTAACTCCAGAAAAAAGCTTAATGCACATCTGACTATATCCGTAAGTGACAAGTTAATGGTTTTCGGCATAATCACAATCCATAGTTTGATGATTATCAAGACAACTTTCAATGCGAATGATTATGCCATCGTTCCTTTAAAAAGGACACGATAAGGCAAAGGCTATGCTTTTTTCAATGTAATAAACCATTACTGTAAATTTAAGTCTTCGTTAATTAAGAGCTTAAAATGTACCTATATTAATAATTTTGGGATATTTCAGGGCAATAATTTTAGTATTTAAAAGTAGTATTTACTATATGCTTGATGAAGTTACCAAAACAAAATTCTACATAGTTTGAGATGTGTCTGAATTGTCTTCAAACATCATACGAAATATTTCAGTTTGTGTTTCTTAAATGTCTGCTGCTTAAACAATTGCCTGCCAGAGGTAAATGGGGTGCCGCCTCGTGTACGTTTATTTTGTATAACTTAAAATTTACTGTAAAATTGTTATATTCCTTAAGACTAAAATATCTTCATTTCTGAAATACATATTGTGCGTTGTACAATACATATGGTCACGTGTCTTTACACTGATATATTCCGCAACACACGTGTTAATGTTTGTTTACGAGGAGTATACCTAAATGCACTACGGATCATTTAATACAATATGACTTTGTCTATATCATATATGAGTAAAAACAGCGCTTTAATTTTATAAAATATAATCAAAATATTGAATTCACATTAAATATGTTAATAGAAATCTCCACAATTTAATTTATTTGAATATAAAGGCACATCTCGCTGGTATGTTATTATTTGAAAACTGTTTAACGATATATGGGTGTGTATTGATAGTATTCGCCAATTAAATTATATGTCTGCCTGTCTGCCTATGATAAAATTAAAACCGGGATTAATTAATGTTCAACATAACAAACATTAATGAAAATAAATTCTAGTAACATTAAAACAATTAAAAGAAACAACTAAAATATCAATTAACGTTGCAATAAATTAGCAATTCAATCTAGCAACACCGGGTATATCGGTAACGAGAGAGTACAATGCAGGTGTTGATAAATCCGGTGCACGTGTTCTAAAGCATTACACAGAAGACAACTTGCTACAGCCCTATCCTTTTTACGATAAAACAGATGTGGTAAAGAATGAAAAAAAAACGGCGGGGCTTTGCAAAGCTTGTAATACAATAAACCGTCTAGGCATGTCTGTTTATCTGTTTTATTATGCCGTTACACCCTTTTCAATAAAATATTCAAGAATAATCGTTACGCCCTTGCTGTGCGGCTTGAACGACTGAGACGTTGTACATGTTTTGTATGACGCAATGAGTAATTGCATATTCATGTTTATATTGTAAAATACGTGTTTCCAGTTTCTAAAATATTATCTTATAATATAATGTTATTTATATTTTGAATTCATATTGGCTTTGTTATTGAGCTTAAGACAGCCGTATTGGCCTGAGGCCGTAGTCTGAAGCTCAATAACAAAGCCAATATGATTTCAACTAAATAATGACAATTTTATTAATTAACTTTATAATATGATTTAGCAAAAAAAGCTTGAATTTCATTTCGAATTACAGGTTTTTGCTATTAAATTAAGTATGAAGTCTTGAAAAATAGCAAAATTTCTGTTCTATACAACTTTTTCCCTGTTTATATCCCATGCAAAATGCTTTGAAAATGTTATGTAAGCCAAAATAACTTTTGGGACGATTGAACTTTACCGGTACGTAAAAAAGAATGGAAAAGCGTATAATTTTATCGTTGCTAAGCGCGCAACACCAAACGCAACACCTAATAATCCTTTTTATCCTATATATATCTTTAATATTGGGGGCTACCGCCCCCAAACCCCCGCTTTGTCGATAGCACTTGGTAAACAACTGCGTACCGGTTAAGTTCAATCTAGCCTACCTTTAAAGAGATATCTTGTTAATTTAAAACGAAAATTAAATATTGTTCCAAGAGGAAACAAATGTTCCATGCATTTAATTTCAGAAAAATAATTATTATTTCATTTTTAATATTGTAATATGAAGGCGATATTACTGACAAAGCATAGAAACAATAGCATTTAAACTTAGTATATGACGACAGATGCTTTCTAGACAGCATATAATGAATACAATTGAATTTGCACTGCACGAAATTTTAAATCCACAACGCGTAATCATATAACTACAGCACACATGATAAATGTACCGAACGTTAATCTATGTGGACAGAACATAATGGTGTTACTACCGCGTACAATGATGTTACTACTGCGTATAATGATAGATGTACCGAACGTAAAACTATTTGGACAGAACGTAATGACGAATGTACCGAACGTAAAGACGTTTGCGCAGCGCATAATGCTTAAACTATTACACATAATGACGGATGTACCGAACGTAAATAAAGTTTGCGCAGCACGAAATGATGTTACTACTGAACGTAATGATGAAACTACTGCACATAATGACGAATGTATCGAACGTGTAGACGTTTGCACAGCAAGTAATGATGAAACTACTGCACATAATGTTGAATGTACGTAACGTAAAGAGGTTTGCACAAAACAAAATGATGTGACTACTGCACGTAATGATGTAACTACAGCAAGTTATGACGAATGTACCGAACGTAAAGAAGCTAGCACAGAACTTAATACTGTAACTACTGCGCGTAATGCTGTAACTACAGCCCATAATGATGAATGATCCGAACGTAAAGAAGATATCACAGCACGTAATAATATTGCTACAGTGCGTAATAATGTAACTACATCACATAATGTCGAATGCACAGAACGTCAAGAAGTTTGGACAGAACATAACGATGTTACTACTTCGCGTAATGCTTTAACTACTGCATATAATGACGAATGTACCGAACGTAAAGAAAATTGCACAAAGCATAATGTATATCCCACTGAAAGTAATGATTAATGTACTGCAAACAACGACAACAGTCATATGAAGTCAGTTATGGCGTTCCATATATTGCCATTAGGAATTGCATTTGTAATGTGTAAATCCTCCATGATTTCGAATTAGTTTTGCTTTCGGCGCTCATTGTAGCTTGAAAATATGCAAAGTTGTTATAAATTTATGTACGCTCAAATATTGAACCTTACTGTTGTGGTTACACTGCACTATTGTTATTGTCGAAAAAAGGGATCTGAAAATATTAGGGGCTGAGTACTTTAAGTATATTTTTAAAGGTTTAAACTTTAGCACCAAAACTTAGAATACAACTTCAAAATGGCGTCCACAATTGTCGAAATTTTAGATTCTCATATAAGGCCGAGTTTTTCCTGGTTTCTGATTGGCTGAATCTCGTATTGGCCGACCTTTTTCCGTATTGGCCGTGTTTTTTTCCATATTGGCCGCCTTTTTCTCGTTTAAGGCGAGTTTCGAGCTTTATTGGCGAGGCTCAACTTGTATTTTGCGAACAAATTGAACACATTCTCGTCTAATACTATAAAGTTAATTAATAACAACGTGTACGAACTTGACATCAAAACGTACATCAGGCACCGTTGTATCAGTTCGATACCAAGGCATAGGTATGATAAATAGGGAGTATTACATGACTGTGGCGTTCCGATGGTTTATGTAGGGTAAGTTGATTAAATGGTGTATTTCACATGTGCGATAAAAGATCGGAACTCCATGAAATATTCCATTATTATACACCTTCTTAAGAAGAATACAATATTACATGTTACTAACGTCAACAAATGATGTATGGGTTTCGACCATAAGCATAACTATTATTGAAATACGCGCATATTACTATATGAACAGGACGCCGTGATAACATGAATAGTAATAACGTCATTAAAAAGTAATTTTGTTGTTTTTTCCAGCAGTTTAATAATGGAACAAATTTCACAATTTGAAATGCGGCATGGAAATAATCCGGAACTATCTTGTCATTGTTTATATCCCGATACCGAGGCGACATAAGCCGGTACAAACAAAACTCATTTTTAGTTATTCGCTTGCGAACGACTAATGTAAATAGTATGCGTAGCAAGTCGGTCTGCTCTTTACTACGCTAAGATCGATAACCACCGCATCTGCCTGTGTATAATTCACCACTGGTATACCGCAGAAAGTGAGTGTGTGTATGTAGTCAATAGTGTTAAACAGCTTGTGCGACAATATTGGCCAGTTTATCATTGAAATCTTTACATATTGACTGCTTTCAGAGAAAACGGGGCTTAATGCATATCAAATAAATGGTGTCCCAGATTTGCCTGCACACACTGATTAGCCTGTGCAATGCGCATAAGATTATCAAGGACGCCACGTTCTGATTGTATTTATTTATTTATTTATTTATATATTATAATCTCATCAATGTACACAGTATATAATCACATCCATAACACAGTTTAAAGAACAGTGCATTTCTAATCTAAAAAAGATTAACAGGAGACTTTTAATGTTAACATGACAAACTTAGAAACACAATAAGATAATCAAGATCCATCGACGACTTTACTTTATATAGAGGATATTTGTTGGAATCGGTGGATTATCGATTTAAATTCACGAGTGATCATAGAAAATAATATTTTCACGAGTGGCGCAGCCACAAGTGAAAATATATATTTTCTATGATCACTCGTGAATTTAAATCGATATATGCCACCGAATCCAACAAATTTTCTTTTTATTTTATGCTTTTTTCACAGTAAATATACATTGTTAAAGAGTTACACTAAAGAATTTCGCTGGAATAATGACGTCATTTCGTCAAAAAAATAACGTCATTTCACAGTCAACAGTGGAATTATCGATAATTTTCACTGATAATTTTCATTGTTTGAAACAGTGAAATTATCAGTTTTAATCCACTGATATTTCCCTAAAAACCACTGGAAAGCATAAAATAAATAGACATAATACAAGTAAGATCTAAAGTATCCTTGTTAATCGAGAAATTAAAATCTGCCTTAAAAAGGGATGTTAAATACTGAATTTGAATAATGAGGCTAAAGTCTTACATTCTCAAAATGGGAAATAAATAAAATAATGGAAAGTGTTTGATCAGATCTAAACACAATTTGATTAACAAGGGAACTTTAGGATGGAGCTAAAACAATTTCACTAGTAAAACAATTGTCATATATGCACTAAAACATGTATCTAGGAATTCAAAACAAAATATGTCTAACATCAAATTTGTTGGTTTTTAAGTATTTACACTATGACACATTTATTACACTACAAATTGTTATTTACAATCCCAGTTTTCTTTTATTCAGTATGTTGAAGCAGGTTTTGGCACTTTAAAAGGATTTGTTTGAATAAGATAATAAAAATATTATTTTATCTGTATCAGATAAGGTTACAAAATGGGCATCTAATTCTTCTGCCTTTTGTAACAAAACAGATCTAATATTTTCATATAGAGAACAATGTAACAACACATGCGTCTCATCTTTAATAGTATCTGGACAATGAAAACAGACTCTTTGCTCAACTGGTGAACCATTCCTAACTCAATACCAATTGGCGCAGTTGCACCGCGGAATTTTGTAAGGTGCTTTTCGTTTAAAAAGAGTGTCTGGTACTGGAATGAAAATTAATGCATATGCATTAAGCCATGTTTTCCCAAAATGAAGTGTAAATTATATTTTCTATGATTTGAAAAAAAAGATAAAAGTGATAATAACTTCAAAGTAACCTTTCTGACAAGGCAAATAAACAAAATCACTTTTAAATCAAATAAACAACCAATGAGTTCTAAATTTTTACCTTGTAGCATTTTTAGTAAAATCTATAAGGGACCTTTTCACAGTTTGTCATTAAATGATAAATATTGATAAATGTAAACATTTGATCTTAAAAGCTCCAATAAAAAAACACTAGAATACAAGTAAAGAAACAAAAAAGTGACCCTCAACTGGGCTCAAACCACTGTCCCCTGGAATAAAGGTATACCGTTTAGACCACTTGGCCATCCGTGCTCATACAATGAGAGAAGTATTTTATACTTTATATAAGCAATCCTCGTAGTATGAAAAAAATATAACGACAACAACGGAACTCTCCAAATTATTAAATCGTTTAATTTTGTCAATTTACCAAACGTGATGAAGTCCCTTTAATGTCTTCAGACTTGCAAATTGAATGAGTTCAATACACTGTCAGATCTTACATCATGAATAACTTACAGGTTTAGTGGTTGCTTGTTAGCCTAGGGCCAGTAGATTTAAGCCCATGAAACTCAATTTCAAAAGCTGGTTACAATTGGACTAAAAAGCAGGGCATCTAGCTTTTTCAAAGCTTAAACAACTCCATCCAATTAAACATAGAAAACAAATTGGCGACTGTGGATCAATAAGGCCTAGGAAATTATTCTATTCCGGCTAACAACAAGACATGATGCTTTACAAGTCTGTCATGTCGGCAAAATTGTTGCTCAATAATTAGAAAAAATAATAAAGTATTAGATACATATTACACAGCATATACAAGATTTAAGGCTTGTTATTCTTTTGCAACGCAACCAAAATTCTAAAGATGATCGCCAGTGCAGCAACCTATTGCGAAAAAGAGAGACATATTGTTGTTGTTTTGTCTAAGTTATCTCTATAACATATATATGGGGATAAACGGTGCACACACATCTCGACCTGTGTTCATTTCAAACTTGCGATATAAAAAGCTATAACATAATTGTGAAAACTGAGTTTCGTCTAAGATTATGCAAAAGCGAACAACTTCAGTCCCTTCAGCGCTTTGATATACTTTTACAGCTGCATAAAGAATTCAACAATGCCCTCTGAGCGGTAAAGACATGTGGTTCAGTCAGATGATATACATTATGTTTACAATAATTTCTGAAATAGTATCTTCTTACACGATGTGAAGTTAAGTTAAAAAAAAACCTCGCAGGCAATATTAATTAAAATGTTTTACTATTACTAGTAGCAGATATTTAAATGGTAGACAATAAAAAGGTCCCAGTACACAATGACACTCAGTACCAAGACAACATTATCAACTGTGAGCATTTTAACACTTTGAATGTCTGTGTAGACAGACTCTAGTTTCCCTCTCGCCAAAGTCCAATGGTTTACATTAAATTTTATCTGTACAGTCGGAATTTTCGTTTGGTATTCGTAGCTGGGAAATATTTTTAAATTGTGGAAACTTGTATGTGGCCCTTTATCTGATAGTACAAGCTAAGTGAGTGTGCAAAAGCAAACAAATGACATTTTTCTTCACTCATTCCCGAGAGTTTCAATGCAGCCTGAATAACATTTAAATGAGAAACGGTCAAAACACTGTATTGGATACATTCCAGTATGAAGAAAATATATTCGGAAATTGAGCTGTTATGATTTTTAAATAAATATGACCTTCAATCAAATATTTCTTGCTTTTGATTCATACTTTATCTTGTGATAAGTTTTAGTTCTGCACATGGCTCAGATATGAATTTAAATGGAAGCACATACATATTTAAGCACATGAACAGATTCAACGATACATGTTTATAAAGCTTACAGGTGACTTCAGTTTCTGCAAGAGTGATTAAACGGTGAATAATGATTTTTTTTATTGTAGGTTTGAAGACATGATTTAAAAAACAAACTGTTTTTAGTTGATTTAAGTAGACATTGGCGTCAGATGCTAAACACCCTCTGGTATCGGCAGTCGCTCGGTTTGCATTACAAGAGACTGATCAACTACAAGAGGCTTTAAGATGCATCCCGATAATTAAAGAATAATCCAACACTAATAATGATTTAGGCTGGTGAGGGGTCCTTGCCTTTTGACCTTTATCATACATACAAAACAAATCAACTCATTATATATAGTTTTCACTTATTTGTAAATCAAAGTTTATTAAAAAAGGATTTAACAATACATACTATTATAAGTACACTCACTAGCTCTTCTACTACATTACTTGAAAAAAACATTTATTTCTCACAACACATAAATAGTTGTAACACGAATTGCTAACGAAACACAGTCTAGAATTAACCTAAAATTTTAAAAGTTTTTACAATAAAAAAAAGTATTCATTATATTTCATATAAAACAATTACAAACAAACTGTGTGTGTCATATTTTGCTGATGACAAGCTGCTGAATATCTATTGCTTATCAATAAAGGTGTTCCCTTCCAGCTTGTGTGATTTTTTTAATGTTTGATTGGAAACCCATGCTAGGCAAAGGAGAAAGTTATGAATTAAAAAATACGGAAACACAGACTCTTGTACTGACAAACAAATCAGGATTTTTCATGTCAGTCAATTTATACACATTCTTTCCGTAAATGCATACTCTATATCTTAAATCAAGCAGTCCGGGTCTAATAAAATATTAATTTCTGCAGCACACTTACACAGATCAATAAGTTCTGCTTTCATAGAATGATAAAATTTCACATCCAGCTCGTTTAGGTACTTCTGTAACACTTTAGCAGATTTCTATAAGAAAAGTTATCCATAATAACTTACGTATTGAAGAAAATTAACATATCTGTGGTTTATGTGTACCGGTTTACGTGCCATTGAAGTGAGAACAATCCACTACAAAGAGTTCCGGAATACTTCTAATCTGACCTGGGCTCATGTATGTAATGCCACAATACACCAGCCCTAAAGTCTGATTATCTGAATTTAATTAATACCAAATATAAACGATTTTCAGGTTAATAGTAGCTTATGATACATGAAGGTATGTACTAAAACAGAAATAACAGATACGAGATTAACAAAACACACTACATAAACCTACGGTATTTTCTCTTTACCTGAGTAAGATATAGGGTCATGCACCCCTTTTTCAAAACGATTTATTTTACAGTTTTGCAATTCATTAACGGATTGTTTGTCGGCATAAAATGTAATTGCACTTTATGCACATGTTATTGTAGGCAATAACATAACCGGGAAATAATAATATCGTTCAACATTTCTGACAGAACATTGGCTGCAGTACGTGTTTTAATTACGTTGCATGAAATTTGCCTTAATTGTTCACTGAGAAGAATGCGGAAGCGGTTTAGCTTCTTATATGTCGACTGCGTAAGACTAACGTCTAATTTAAAAAATTTAGCCGAATATGTGCAACGAAAACACCGTTTCTTTTAGATAATCGAAAACATTGTATTGGGCTATCTATATTAACATTCAGTCAACCATTCATGTCATGGTCAATTTCTAAACATGTGCATGTTTTCCCATGTGGTTGACATGTATTAACGCCATTTATCTAGAAAGATTTGTAAATAATTGCGCATAAATTTTATTAAGTGGTCCCCTGCCAAAGTTTTTAAAAGGTTTCGTTCCATTGCAAAAAGGCCGATTTAGCTATAAATATAATTTGCGTTCAGGTTTGTTTAGTGTTTTGCCCTAGTTTCTTGGCATATTGTCATAAACACAAATCCCTCCTAGAGGGACATCTACACAGTATGTGTATATGGTTTCGCTTCACTGCACAATATGTCGACCATACACCAAATTAAACATATCTCAAATATAATCAAACACCTGTTGTGTTTTCTAAAGTTCCAAAGTTATATATTACATATGTTGTCGATGTTACCTTAAGACGGCAGCTTTTTAGAATGCATTATTACTTTATTTCAACATTGTTCAATAAACATTGGTGATTTGAAAATGAACCGTCACGGTGCATAACGTCGAAATTAGTCATATACATAATTAAACATATCTTTTCTTTCTACAAAAATAGATAAATGAATAACAAACTGGTCGCATTAAACATTAAAATTAGAAAATGCGTGCTAAACCCATGAACGGATAATTACGCATGCATCATGAAAGAAAGCAATGCTCACATACAAACCAGCAGTCGCGTTCCGGATTTGTTGCTGAAGTGAGATCAGGATCATTTCATTCACCTAGCTAAAGTATGTTCTAGTTATCGCATGATGAAGATATTAGTGTTCGATCATTTCAATCATTTTCGTTAACCTTTATGACCCTTTGTCCAAATACCAAGTTTAATCAAGCTAGTTTAATACTTTTTATTTATCGCAGGTTACACAAGACGGACACTGGGTTAATGCTTTAATACCTCCGGTTACAATTGTAGGGTGCTTACATTGACCTGAAATTTAAACAGAAAACTTATTCAAATACCAATACACGAAATAATGCTATGATGTCTTTCCAGACGCAAAGAGTGTGTTAATTGCCAAACATTCGAAATAAGATCACTATCTGGCAACGCGTTATCAACGGCATAAGTACATAAATGATAAAGTGCTATACCATTCTCATGAACGGCTTAAATATTGGCAATCGTTTCAATTTATTTTTATAAACTGATTAATATTGTATCTGTGTAATGTTTGAAAACTGATTTTTTAAATTCATTTAGTGACAAGTGCATTTATATATACATGCGCATTATTTATAATTTCAGAAAAAAGTAATTTTCATTCACATATTGTTGTACACTTTGCGAATAATTCGTGTTTGCTCTGATTAAGAAGAATTGTATATTAAACATACTGAAATAAACTGCAAAATTCATTTCGATTATCACGACCAGGACAATGTACCCCAAAATAGTTTGAAACCATGGAAACACATTTGCAATGCTTATCGTTGAATAGTTAATATTTTAAAAAAAATACTCGTGTTTCGTTAAGCCTTACATCACAGCTTGAAGTATATGAAGTTCACTTAGACGTATTTGGCCTATTCAACAATATAATGTGTGTACATGATTGGATGATTCGAACTATATATTCATGGAGATTGAGAGGTCAAAATACAAGCCATCTACACCGTTCAAAGCCTTGAACGTTCCACGATTTTATCCTTATAAAAAAATACTTTCACGATGTCATAAGTTAAATAAGTTTAGACTGTGATGGGTTTTTTTTGTTATTGATAGGCGTATTCGTAGCGGCGAAGACATTATCTTTTACAAATGATGCATTAATTAAGCTGAATACAAATTAAAATTTCAATATCCGTTTTCAAAATATTTTCCAGTATATTGTTAATAGATACATACAAGGTGTTCCTTATTGAAGCATGTGTTTTGAAAATATGAAAAGCATTGATTGTATACGGGGCAAACATGATTCGTCCCAGTACACGAGCTAAGACTGCCGCCACTGTATCCACTTTATGGACCTTATATTTGCATTATTTACAAACAAATAACCGGCAACACTATATTTGTGTATCTTCTGCAACCAATTGGCAACTATTAATTGTGTATAAACGTTTGACAAATTTAAAAAATTTGCATAGTAAATCAATCCGTTGCGTTTTTCTACTATGGTCAATGGTAAATGTATATGAATATAGTATTAGAAGCAGACGTGTGTATTATTTTTTGCATTCTAACTTCCGAACACATTTTATGGGAGAAACACTTAGTTGTCTGTACTTTTGTCCCATATTTCACTGTACATGCAAAGCCACCGAAATGGTTATAAGTGGTCTCTTTTGTTCTCAAAATTATTATCATACAAGCATACCAATTGTAATCAAAATTAACTTAAATTAACCTTTTAACGAACCGATAGTTCCAATCTCAAATGTTACATCTTAAAACTAAACAAATTTTATACTTAAAAAATTACTACTCTAACTTGCGTGATATTTCGAACATAAGAAGGATCGTAATCTTATTTAAATCCAAATCCAAATCTCGCATTTATTGAATGTGCAATTGTTCTTCGAATTTCTTTTTATGTTAATATATTCTGTTTCATCATGTATTGTTTTTTTTTTTAATTTGCCTGATGCTTCTACTGCTGGAACTGTGTCGTCAGCATATGAGAGGCCACTCACGTGATATACATTAAACATGGGCTTATGTACGTTTTATGTATTTTAATATTTTAATGTGGGGATGCTGGTCTAGGTATCGGAAGGTTCCTGGTTGGAATCCTGCTCGGGGCACTGGATTTTTTTTCTGAGCAACAAAATAAATCCCACGCTTGCTCCTCTCCACCCACGTGTATAAATGGATACCTGTGAGGGAAATAAGTACGTGCGCCGTGGATCTGTTTAATGCTAATCTTACCGAATGTTAAATGCGTGAAAAGTTGCACGAATGTTCGTCGTCCTTAAAACAAAAGACCCATCACGTTTGATGGCTCAATAGTATTGCTTAATACTCAAATACAATTAAAAAGATTCTGTCTTAGCATATATTAACATTTCTACCAAAAACAATCTTGTTGCGTTTTCGTCTCCTCCTTCGGTCCTGTTCCAGACATTTTTTACCAATATATAAACATCTAGGACGCTAATGCAAATATCTTTCTTATAGGAAAACAATGTTATACTGCTCGGGGCAAAATCTCGTTTTACACCTACTTATATCCGTCAGAGTCCTCGATGAATCGATGTCTTGGTAAGCTAATGGTTGGAATATCAATAAATGGCATAATCATGAACAAATCGCTCGTTAGTTTATGTGTTTGAAGATGATACAATTCTCGTTTCCATAGTAAATTATCTTCAACAGACAGCATAAATTATGCGAAACGATATTTGCAACACATTGACAGAACAGCGGTTTTTTTTAAGTTAAATCCTTCAACCTCAGAATCTGTTATAATATTGCGAAATATTACACAAGACAAATAATCCCAACCTTTACAATGCAAAACGTCTCTGTTCCATACGTCGACTTCCATTTACATATAGGAGTGCATAAATCTCAGGACGGTACTTGGCATAAACACATTTAATATATCAAACCAACCCCTTTGATACTATTGTACTCAGGACGTCATCCTATAAAAACCCGGTGAAAAAGTTCTGGAACTTATACACTTCTCGTTTATAAGACCTGTCATAAAATACACGTATTTAATGATTGCTTTCAATATGACAAAAAATCAAAATGAAATTGCAAGTATTGTTCGTATTCTTTTCGAAATTGTACAAAATATAATCTTTCTCTAGTAAATGTAATGTAGTTTCAATCAGCGTCTTTAAGCTGAAATTTGGCTATCTATAATTAGAATACTAAACCTAGTTTAGTATATTACTATAGTGAAAGACGACAGCAAATGCTTCACCTCAGTCATAAATAAGCGTAGCCCATTAAGTAAACATTTTCTTATTTGTCATATCGTTGTATCATTCCTATGCGCAGGTGGAGTAGTCGAGTCATGTGCCCAGTGTTTCTAGGAAAGTAACTTATGTTAGCAACGAGTTGTTATCGACGCAATATCTCAACTGACAATCCCACTGTTTTAAACTTTTCTAAATAGAACTAGCACGCACATTTAATGTGACAAATTACCCCCCATATCTTTGACGCTGTTCATTTCTACCTTAAATGTAGTGAGCGATCTGTCCTTGTCACCAAAGGAAATCATAATTCATGTTCAAACTGTTCATTGTTATTCGTTTTCATTTTAATTTTCCCTCATTCCTAATACGGTTACAGCCACTGTCAACTCCTGATAATTCACATATGATTTAAATTATTTCAAATAAAATATACTGTTAGAATATTTTTTAAACAAAATCAACCTAAATGCATTCTTGAACATGGCATTTACATAGGAAATAATTATTTACAAAATAGCCCCATAATGACCGACATACTGATATTCTCAAATAAAATGCACTACTCTAGAAAATAATTGGAACCGATAAACCCTTAGAGACATTGCACTTTTCTGTCCGTAACATGTCATCATGTAATAAAAAAAAGGTTGGTCACTCTTTTGTAGTTTTTTATTAATGATAAAATAGAATAATGAAGATTATCGTTTTAACACCCATTTTTACTTTGTTGAAAAAGAATTACAATGAATTATATTGTGTATTCACTTTACCAACATCAATAATTACGGTAGTATTTTTCATTCATTCGATGAACCAGTTGTGCAATCGTTATCTGTATCGCACTTACTGTTCTTTCAACTCGTTAATTAATTGGTTAACGAGACTTCACGTGCTTTATAAGTTTTCAATTTATCCGTCTTAATGATGCCCGTAAACTACATCAGTGATTTGCAAGCACACGTGTGCTTCTTTACGAACATCCAATATATAATGCGTCTCCGTGTCAACGACCGTAGTCGTAATGTTGTACGCTTCTTTAGGTAGTCGACCTCCCTGCACATAAGTATGTGGTATGTTTGTTATTCCATTGGAGGCGATGTGATGTGATGTAATGTAAAATACAAACATTATATTAATTCAAACCAAACACCTGACGAATACGAATTAGTAATTAATAAGGTTTTGCAAACTGTGCTAATGAAGCATGGCTGTGAAGCGGCGGTTGCCAATGACTCGGTTTTCATTGTGTATATTGAATTTGTAAACATGTAAGATACAAATAGAATATTAGATAATGCAAAGGTGCATTTCACATGAATTTCATAAAGTACTAGTACATCGATGCCAAAAAGCAACATTTATCTAGATATTAATTGTATTTATATATCTAGTTAGTTATTGTTCGTTTAATATCGACGTTGCAGAAAAAGAATCTGCAGTTTATGTTGATTTATGTTCATAAAATTCTTTTTGACAAGAATTGTTCCATTTGTGTGCTCTTGAGTGGTTTATGTTAATTTCCGAGGGTATAAACATCGGTGATGATACTAAACGAGTATATTAAGGTTGCATCATTCATTACACAAGTCACTGCCTTTAAGTGAGTATTTCAAAATCTGCGCATTTTTGCGAGCGTCGATGTCGAACACAATATACAGCACAGCATTTGCATAGCAACTGATTGGCGCTTTGTGAGCATTCAAAGGAACTGTAAGTATAATGCATACTGCATTTTAAGTTCCATGCAGTGGACACAATTAATATCTCTGACACCGATTAAAATGTGTGCACATCGGTTATAAAATATATATTGGGCTTGTATAGAATGCATTTATCTTAAGGCACGGAATACCAGGCGTCAAAGCGTCACAATAAAACAATGCTTTACACATCCTTATTGTGCGACAAAAAATAATCAATGCAATCATACCTGATTAATTCTTTATTGTAAGAAGTTGGCATAAATCTTCATTGGATATCAATAAAAGAAATGAATTTATTTTTCATTTTCTACTTTACAAAAGCCAATCCTGCCCACAGATCATAGTAATTGCTCATTTACGAAGCCGTTAATTGTTTTATTAATCAAATAGATTATAATTCAATTATACAATTATTTGCATGTGTACTTACAGTTTCAGGGTATACTATTATTCATCTTCCTTGCTTTCTTCTTAAACCGGGGTTTCAGGTTTTATTTCTAATTGAAACTGCATTAACATAATGAAATTTTTAACTTATTTTATTAGTTCTTTTCCTATTTTAGTTTTAACATATCGAATATTTAAAACGGCTTTGTATTAAGCCATTAGCGAACCAGGAAGAGTAAATATTTCATCGAAAACATTCAATGAGGTGTGTTACCTGTATAAGAGATACACTTACAAAAGACACTTGGTGTTTAAGTACATATCAATTAAATTATAAAATTGCCTTTTAATACAATATATAATAATACTTGTCCCGGCACTAATAACACACGTTCACGTTGTATAGCAAGTATTTAATTATAAATCTAACTAAATCCGACTATTTAGTTTCGAATAAGAGTTATATTCATGACACTGCGCTTGTGGTTAATTCTGAGATGAGGCTGACTAGCCCTCAAACCAATTAAAACCCTTGTGGTTAATTCTGAGGTGATAATTGGCTAGCCATCAACCCAATTTAAACCATTGTGGTTAATTCTGATGTGAGGTTTGGCTAGCCCTCAATCCAATTAAAACCATTGTGGTTAATTCTGAGGTGATGTTAGGCTAGCCCTCAACACATTTGAAACCCTTGTGGTTAATTCTAAGGTGAGGTAAGGCTAGCCCTAAACACAATTAAAACCCGTGAGGGTAATTCTGAAGTGAGGTTTGGCTAGCCCTCAACACAATTACAAACCTTGTGGTTAATCCTGAAGTGAGGTTATTCCAGCCCTCAACACAATTAAAACCCTTGTGGTTACTTCTCAAGCGAGGTTTTGCTAGCCCTAAACCCAATAAGAACCATTCTGGTTAATTCTGAAGTGAGGTTTGGCTAGCACTCAACCCAATTAAATCTCGTGTGGTTAATTCTGAGGTGACGTTAGACTAGCTCTAAATCCAATTTAAATTATTGTGGTTAATTCTGAGGTGAGTTTAGGCTAGCACTCCACCCAGTTAATACCCTTCTGGTTAATTTTGAGGTTAGGTTTTGCTAGTCCTCAACCCAATCAAAAAAATGTGGTTAATTCTGAGGTGAGGTAAGACTAACCCTCAACCCAATTAAACCCCTTGTGGTTAATTCTGAGGTGAGGTTTGGCTAGCCCTCAACCCAATTAAAACCCTTGTTGTTAATTCTGAAGTGAGATTAGGCTAGCCCTCAACCCAATAAAAACCCTTGTGGTTTACTCTGAAGTGAGGTTTGGCTAGCCATCAACGCAATGAAAACCATTGTTGGTAATTCTGAGATGAGGTTTGGCTAGCATTCAACACAATTAAAACCCTTGTTGTAAATTCTGAAGTGATGTTAGGCTAGCCCTTAACCCAATTAAACC